>NC_133619.1:323304235-323319281 GCF_048593235.1 Sminthopsis crassicaudata
TAATGCATTTAAGGTGCTTCATAAACCTTGAAGCTTTATGCAAATTTAGTGATTGCTGTAAGCTATAATTATTTATAATGTCAGTATATGCAGGCTAACCTCAAGTTTTAGTTCCAAAGGATTACCCCTCAACAGTCAACATGGAGGCCAAATAGCGAATCAGTTTAAGGAAACAAACATTTGTTGTCTGGAAGGCAACTCCCCTATGTTCTCCAACCATTTGAGCCACAGAGAAATCAGCAGTCCCACCTGTCTTTGAAGATTCAACTTCAAAAAGGAGTAAAAAGATACTCAGAGGAAAAAAAAAAAGCAGAGGCTGCTTCAAAAGCAAAATAAACAAACAAAACCAGAGGGTATAAGTCCCTCTGCTTCAAAGAAACCCAAACAGAGAAAACTAAGCCTGTCTCCTTAGGGAAAACAGCCGCCCATCAACTAAGGATGAGTTTATAGGTCATGTATAGGTGAACAGGGAAGAGATCAAGATGAGCTGAATCATCTCAAAACTTTAAAAGATCTGGATTAAACAAAGGATAAATCCCTTATGTAAAGATTTCATTTTCCAAATTCATTCTCACTGAGAAACATAGTCTTAGAGTTTATATAGTACAACTTCCCCACCCTAGGTAGCCATTCTTCTATATATATCTAGGGATAAGTGGTTCATTCAATTTGCAGGAAAGTCTCATTGGATAAAAATTTTCAATAGATTAGGCTGCAATTTGCCTCCATGTAATTCACATATATATTGGTCCTAGTTCAGTCCCCTAGAACAAAGCTTCTTAAGCTTTTCCCACTTGCAATCCCTTTTCACTTGGGAAATTTTCAAATGATTCTGGGCATAAAGGTACATAAAATAGGTATACAAATCAAACAGCTCCTGATGATAAATCATAAAGAATTTATTTTAAAATGATTCTTTGGTATACATATAATTTTATCATTTATTAAGGATGAAAGAAAATTTGCATACTAATGAGATGGGTGTATTTGGTTATTTTTAACATAAAGCATTTGACAGATAAAGAATATTTGATACCATTTACTGTTGCCAAATTCTTGTTGGCTCTCACATTCAGTTATTAGACCCCATATGGGGTCATGACCTTCAGTTTAAGAAACTTTGCTGGAGGTATGTAGGGTAAATCTAATCTCTCTTGATGAGGAGGATAGTTGTTAATTCAAAGGTAATATGATTAAAATGATCTGGATTCATAATAATCAAAGGTAAAATAATGTTCTTCCATTTCTTACCCAAATATCCAGCCTCCATTTGAATGTTCCATTTTATTCATCTCTTCCTCAAAGGAACAATTTTTCCATATTCTTCAGCATTATGATTACGATCCTTTGAGCCAAATTTGGTTTGCCAATGTGCTCCTTAAAATGTGGTTCTCAGAACTAAATATAGCATTTCAGGTGTGATATAATAACTACCATTATTATATAGATATATGTAATAATAATATATAAAGTATTTTAAGGTTTGATAATTACTTTATATACTTTATCTTTTTTTTGTTTCTCACAATAACCTCGAGAGGTAGGGACTATAATGCCCATCCTACACACATAGAGAAACTGAAGGGATGGTGATGTTTCTGAATTTGTGTATCGATGTATCTGATGCAGGATTTTAATGTAGATTTCTTGAACTCCAACTCTAACAATCTAATGATTATATCACCTAGTTTCCTATATTAACAATGCATGAGCCTGTCATATATTCTCTTGGTCTACATATTAAGGCAGAGTCCTTAATCTTTCTATAAGTAAAGGACTCTTTTTCTGCTGTGGTGAATCCTATAGAACTCTTCTCAGAATAATGATTTAAGCATCAATTATATACTTAGAATTAAAGAGGAAAACACATTGAATTCAAATATTTTTTTTCCTAAATAAGTTCATGAACTCCAATTTAAGAAGCTTTGCCCTAAGATTCTGTGCTTTATAGAAAGAAGGAACTTTGAAGTCATACTCTAAAGCACTCATAGATGAAGAAACTGAAATACAGAAAAGCAACAAGACTTGTCTAATATCATCTAGATTGTAGATTTAGGATTCAAGCCCAGATTTTCTGTTTCCAAATCAAGTTGTCTAATAATAGTACCTCAATTTGCATTCACTCTTTTTTTTTTTTTTTTTCATACTTTGACTTATCTTACTCTTGTAGTAAATTAAAACACCTTACTTCCTCCCTTCCCAACTTGGACTGTTATCAAGCCATTTCTCTATTATTCACTTGTGTAGTTACTTTTCTAAACTAATGTTCAGTACATTACAATTAATTACAATTAAACTTCTTGTTAATTTAGGTGTCTTTGTCTAGCCTATCTATTTGAATCCTGATTCTATCTTTCAGTTCTTGCATATCACTCATCCATATTTCATGTAATCAACATTTTTGATAAGCATAGCGACTTCATTAAAGTCACTGATTTTAAAAAATGAATAGGATAAAGCAAAGGTAAGACTCCTACTATACAGTGTGACCTCTATCTGGATGATTTACAATGCATACTTTTTTCTATGTTTACTTAAACATTTTCATACTTTTTTAAATCTCTATTTCTCTTTCCCTTAAGTGGCATCAAGCAACTCATCAATTTATTAACAAACATTTATTAAATGCTTCTTACATCTAGACCCTATGATAGGTGGTTGGGACACAATTACCAAAAAAATAAAATAGTCTCTATCCTCAAAGACCTTACCTTCTAAAGGAAGCCAGTTACACATGGGGAGGTTTACTTACAAATAACATGCATCGTTCATGTGTCTATTTTTATTCATCTTAATGCTTCTTTTCAGTTTACGGTTTTCGATATAACTACTTCCCCACTGCCCCAAAGTATCTATTGTTATAGTTTCTTTATCTTGCCCCTGGTAGTAGTCCTAGTTAGAGGATGGATGAAGTAGATTTCAAAAATCAAATAATGCCTGCCTAGCAGATATATTATATGAGATATGCTTTATTATCTCTAGTTTATAGACTGTAGAAACAGAAACCAGAGGGCTTGCCCAGAGTGCCATTTTTAAATGGGAGACTTAGGATCTGAATTCACCACTTCGACTCCAACATTCTTTCCATCGCCCCCTCATATTTGTTGAATCAGTCAATGTTTAATTTAGATATTTACAGATACAACATAGTAGTTTCAGCGGGATTTTAATTTAGACTTAATGTGGTATTCCCAATCCATCTGTTAAATTGCACTGATTGTTTCTCCAGCTCATTGCAATGGAAATTGCTATCCATGTTCCAGGTCAGGCTCATGAGAAATCCGGGGCATGAGATATGCAAGAGGACAAATAAGTATGAATTGAACTAAAAAGTGGGTATCTTCCAAAGCTGGTGATGGTGATTAGTTACCATGCTAAGCACTCAGCTCAAACATAAAGCTGTACTATAATTTAGCTCTCTATATGCAGATTGAAATGCAAAGTTGCTGGCTTCATCTGGAATTGCTTAGTTTTACTACTTGATTCTTGTTGATTGTAAGCTCCTTGGGGGCAAGGACTGTAGTTTGTCTTTTTTATTAATTTTGTCTCCAGTGATTAGCACAATGTCTGGAACATGGTAAATGCTTAATAAATGTTTATTGGATTGCTTATTGAATTATATAGGAAAGCTAATATCTTCCTCTGTACATCACTCCAGAACATAGGAATCTTTCTTACCTCATAGGGTGGGTGTGAAAGATACACTCTAGAGACATTAAAGCATAACAAAAATGTAAGCTTTTATTGAACATCAGTGCCTCTAATATAGTTGTATATTTACATATGCATATATACATATGAACATACATAAAAGTTCATATGCACACATGTATGTATATATGTGCAATATCAATATTAGATATTATTACATAAATAGCACCAAAGTAGAAATTTCCAGGAAGCATATAAAAAATACAAGGTACAGGGGTCAGCTAGATTAAGCACTGTGATAACCATTTTGGCTATCTTGATTCTCTTCTCACTTTACTTTTCATAGCACTTCAATCTGATGGATTTCTTTTTTCATGTATGACTGTTTTTTCTCTATCTCCTAAAGTGTATCTTAATCCAGATCAAGACTTCTACTTTTCACCCAGGGATGGGAGTCCCCTTCCATAAATATAGAAAGGAAACTTCTCTAAAATTTAGAGTATTAGAGATTTGCTTGGGGGTTCAGAAAGTCTAAGAGACTTGCTCATGTCACACAGCTATTACCTATAATACATAATAATATATGTAATATGATTTGAGTAAGGATTTGAATCTGGATCATCCTGATTCAAAAGTTTGCTCTCTATCCACTAATTATCATATAGTCAATTTGTTTTAATATAATCAGAGAATCACAGTTCTGTAAGAGGATTAAATTCCAATATGTAGGATGTCAGAGACTCTATTAACTATTTCTCAGAATATTATTTATTTTAAAATGATAAGGCTTTCTCTTTAGGTATGAGCATATTATGAGATCCCTTTACATGTCCCTTCCTACAATTTTTTTCATTATCTTCCCAGTGGAATTTCACTCTCCAGAAACTCATATAGTTGGACTTTGCAGGTTAGACATTAGTAAGGGGAGTCATTTTTGTTAATACATGTCCTTATTTGTCTTTACAGGGCATTTTTATGCAATAAAACACCTGGTGTGAATCCATCTGGGCAAGTTCCATTACCAAGATGGTTTTCTTATTGCTCAAGATTTTCCCAGTGTGGCAGCTGCTCATATTTCATAAAATCATGGAAAGTACTGGTAGAAAAGATTTGCCTAAAATGTAGTAAGTATATGAGTATTGTGTGTGTAATGCCCTGTGTCTCCATTTCATTTCATAAAGTTACAACTTTCTAAACCATTGTCAGTATTCTCATATCTCATTCTCCCATCCCCCTCTTTTTTCCCTCCCTCCCTTCCTCCCCTCTAAGTAATATCATTGGTTTAATGCAACAAACTTAAAAAAACAACGATACTGTGCTGGGTAATGGGGATACCAACACAAATTTAAATACAGTCCTTGGTCTTCAGGAACTTACAGTTGAATGTACACAAGCCACATGCAAGAATATATGTTATAAAGATTTATTTTACTTGGAATTAAGTCCACAATATGTGTACTATATGCAAATAACATAGTCCTCCCTAAAAGGGTTGAATGACAGAAGCAAAAATTTATAAGTTACCCTTTTCTCATGACGTAACTTTGCCCAATCTTATCTATAAACATATAGTCTAAAGTGAGCAGATGAATTTGGAGCTATATCTACATAGGTTTTCTTCTCTGCACCAGTTTCAAAAATACCACTTCTTAACCCTCTGAATGATGTTGTCTGGAAGGCAGCAACAGTACATATAGTGTTGGTTCTTTAAGCTAAGGAATTATGTTCAATTCTAACTTCCATGGATCTTAGTTTCCTCATCCATGAATGGAAGGATTTAAATCAAATGGCCTTTGCATTCACTTCTAGATTATATATCTACTCATATTTATTACTAATTACCTATATCTATCAATCAATATATCTATTTATTGATGGACTGATTCTATGACTTCCTTGGCTACTTTGCTAAATAAGTAATGTCAGAAACAATATAAACATTTTGAAAGTAAGGATTAGAGATTCACTTTTTGCCTATATGATCCCATCAATTAGCACAATAACTGGCATAAAGTTGACATGTAATGAATTCTTATTGACCAGTGTAAAGAACATTGGTCAGAGTTAAAAGATATGAGTGCAAAGCTTAGTTCTGCTTATATGACATATGTGACCTTGGGTGGGACATTTTGACTTTTTAGATCTCAGTTTCCCATCTATAAAATTAGTAGGTTGCACGAAATTATCTTTTAAGATCTCTTCTGGATTGAAGTTCTATAAACCTTTAAACACTAGCAAAATTCCCTTCTACATTATTTTATTATAACATGGAATAATCTAACTCCTTCCCTCTCCTAATGTTCATCACACATTTAGGCTCTAAACTCCTATTCCCCCTTAAAGGAAGTTAATTGTCAAGTAATTCCTTAAGAAATATGGAGAAGTAAACTGATGCTACAGTTAAAGTGGAATGTTTGCTCAGGTAGCATGGGTAGATCAGATATGTGGTACTTGGTTACCTTATTAAAAACCTTTTCAGAATGTTTTTAGGACTTCTTTTTGAAGAGGGGATGGAGGAGGTCAAACAACATTGAAGATGAAGCTGTGCACAGCATTCCTTCCACTTGCATAGGTATAACTTGTTTCCTCCTTGCCAAAAGCTTTGCTAAGCTGTTTGTTTCACTTTGAAGCAGTGAAACAAAACCCTTCAGCTGGCAAACACATAAGGTTTAAGCTTCAAAGTGGCATTAGGGAACTCATTCTCCCTTAGGATTTAGGAGTTCACTTGGGTTCCAAGAGAGTGTACAGGAAGGTGGCAAATGAAGTCTCTTAGTTTTCTCCACATCTGAGAGAACACACTGTACTACCTTCTGAGCTCCTCCAAGGGGAAAAAAAGTACACTGCAGATTTGTCAACCTCTTTAAAAAGTTCTAAACAGATTTTCAATTTGCCTGCCAGCTATGTGCCTGTGTTCCACTCTCTTGTTACCAAGCAGCTGGGTGGCAAGGTTAGAGTACTATCCCAGAAGCCTTCCCAGCATTCAACCATTATTTCTTGTCGGTAATCTTATTTTTTTTCTGTTTTCTTAGAAAAGAAGAAAATGATGATAGCATGATAGAAAATGAAAAGTAGTCTGCCCTCTTTGGAAGCACCACCTAAAACCTGGTACAATGGGAATTTGACTTAATGGTGGCAAACCCAACTTTGCTGAGTGTGAATCTGGTGAGAAAATGCCACTATGAATGTATAGAATTCCTTAGATAAAAAGAAAAAGAAGGATGGAAGGAAAGAAGGAAAGAAGGGAGGGAGGGAGAGAGGAAGGAAGGAAAGGAGGGAAGAAGAGAGGGAGAGAAGGAGGGAGGGAATAAGGAAGGAAGAGAATGAAAGGGTACTCAAACTCTTACTCTGATTTAGGGTGGTTATATATTATTGTGGGAAATACAAATGGATCATCCAACTTCTTGATGGTTACAGACAACTTCTAAGATGCTAAGTAATAAAAGTTTTCAATCTGCCACAGTATAGGAAGATTCTTTACAATGATGAAATCAAAGGTCTAGATCAAAAGAATTGTAGGAAATGTATAAAGAATTCTAATTCAGGTATGGTTTGGAATAGGAGACCTCTAAGGGCTTCTATAAATCTAAAATTATGTAATTTTCTGTGTCTCTTATATGAAATAATATACAAATTCTCTGTCTGTTTCTGTCTCTATCTTTGTCATTTTTACACATACACACACACACACACACACACACACACTGGTAATTCCTCATACACATCAAAACATATTCTTACACAAAAGCAAAGCAAAAAAATAAATAAATAAACATAATTTCCTTAGAAAAGAATAAACATGATGTCCTTAGAAAAGCAAAGCTTCCTTAGGAGTATGAATTTTCTATGAAGGCAGATAATTAGTCAACAGTTTTGTGTACTTAGTATTTTTCGAACTAGCCCATCCTCTCTGACAGAAAATGCTTATTGCCCAAGACTTCCAAAGAAAGCTTTCAATTACAACAGAGGATGGCCTTAAGTGCACTTTTCACTTACAACAAATCCCTATCTACAAGAACACACTTCTATACCTCAGTACAATTCAGGAAAGCAATGCAAACCCCACAACTTTATGAATTGGCTTTCTCTATATCTAATCATAAGAAAGCGAGCTGGGCGCTGGCTTAAAACCAGTCCTGCTGGTTGTAAAGCCTCAGTAGAGGAAAAAAAAAAAAAAGATGTGAATCCAGGAGAAAAGAGAAAGAACTGGCTCACTGAGTTCAGCTGGCAGGGGACAGAACTGGCCAGCTTACAATCAGAGGACACTGAGTCTGTTCACTGTCTGTGGCAGCACTGATTGACTCAGATAGGTCATGTTAGTAGGTTTCCAAGAATGCATGAGAACAACCCCAAACCCTTTTATAGTCAGCATCTTTTTAGCCTTTGCATTGTGTAATTGTATTTCCTGTCAGAGTATTCACTTGGTATAGGGCTGCTTTTTTCCCTGTTATGCTTTATTTTAAAGAAGGACCTCCTCTCTCCTTCCATTAGATTCCTTCTTGGAATATCCAGGTTAAAATCTCATGGCGTATCATCGTTTGGAATGGGAAAGAAGAGTAGGCTGCAGCATGGGGTACGTACGTATGGTCCAGTCTATCTGCTCTGGCAGCTGACAGCTTGATTTCTGGAATCTATAATCATGCCAATCAGCACAGCCCACACAAAACCTTTTTAACAGCCCCAAAGCCAAAGACCCCAGTTGATGCCACCAGCTTTCCTTTCAGCAGAAGTCTTCCAATTAGGCAGCTTTGTGTTCTTTCTCACTTATGTATTATGATGGTTATTGAGGCTGATGCAGAATAGTCTCCAAGAATAAGCTTCCTCAATCCATTCCTTCCTCCTACTCAGCATTGTTGCTAAAAAATGCCGACAAATTCAATGAAGGTCACAGGCTAGATTCATTTTTAAGGAAACAGTTCTTCTCCCTTAGCTTTTGCTCTGCAACCTGAATAACAGGATCAGAACCACCATCAGAGCTCACCTCCTTACAGGCAGTAGCTTGATTATGAACTTGGAACTGTAGAATCTTGTCTCTGCCTCTTATAGGTTGTGTGACCTTGGACAAATCAGTTAAATTCAATTTGAGAACTAAGTGATCTCTTCCAGCCCCAGATTTAAGAAACTGTAACCCTCTGGTAAGCCTGTGGCACTAGGCATCCATTCTGCCAAAAAGAAACTAATTGGACAAAACAAGGGAAGAATTGAATTCAATTAGAATGTATGAAACAACCACTATATGAAAATATATGGTTAGGTCTTAGGATATAGATATTTTAAAATGTAAACACTTATTAAGCACTTACAGAGGCAATATATCACCAAAGTCTTAAAAGCCTGGCTTCTTAATCAGTTTTCAAGTCCTTCTAACAAATACTAGCTGGATTATCACAGACAAGTCACTTAAACCTTACTGACCAAGCAACTCTTCAAAACTATAAATTCAGTTTGTCTTTTTTTAAAACCTGATTTGTTACATCATCAATATATTGCACCTCCAGTAGGAATTTACCCTACCAATGCATAGCAGTACTTTTTCTGCAATTGAGAGTTTTACAGAATTGCATGAGGCACTGAATACTGAATTGATTAGCCCAGGGCTATTCATATAGAAAGTGGTGAAGGTGCGATTTGAAACCACGTGATGCTAACTCCAAGGCCAGGTCTGTGTCCCCTATATTATGTTGCCATAAATTCTAGGATCCCTACAGCAAGTATATCAGAGGACAAGGATATCTCTCTACTCCTCCCCCCCCCCCCAATTTCAAAGATAAAAATGAAACAATTACTGTCTTTAAGCAGCCTACACTCTACTAGAAAAGAAAAACATGCACAAGAATGTTGATACCTAATCTTTGTAGGAATTGATTCTTATAACAGGAGGAGGAGGGAAAGGAGCGGTAAAGAGAGAGGAAAAGGAAGAGGAGGATAAAATGGGGGAAGAGTAGGGGAGAGAGAAGGACAGAAATAGAAGGAAGAGGAGGAGGAAAGAAAAGGAGGAGGAAGAATAGAAGTAGTAGCTAGAAGGTTCAGTGGATAGAGTGCTGGTGCTGGACCCGATGTCACCAAGACCAGAGTTTAATTATGATCTCAGATACTTACTAGCTGGGCAAGTCACTTAACCTCTGTATTTGCCATGATTCACTGGAGAAGGAAGTTGCAAACCACTCCAGTATTTTTGCTAAGGAAACTCAACAGACATTATTGGCATGCTATGTTCTGTAATGTTGTAAAAGTGGGACATGATTGAAAGATTGAACAAGTAGTAGTAGAAGAAAATAAGGAGAAGGAAAAAAGGAGGAATAACAGTAAATATAAATATCTCATTTTATTCTCACATCCTGAAAGACAAATGATATCATGATCCTCATTTTTCTGTTTGAGACAAACAGGTTAAATAATAAGGTCATAGCTACTCTCTGAATCAAGATTTGAACTCAGATCATTTAAATGGCTCTGAGCGATAAAGTACTTTAAATTAAAGAGTGATATTCTGTAGGGTGATTTAAAAGTATGAAAAAATTGCCCCCTCATTCACACACATCTACATACTTTTAAATCACCCTATAGAATATCACTCCCTAAAAAGCACTTATAATGTAGAATGTGACTTTAAACAACTAATCTGGGGTACAACTACTTTCACGTTATGCTCCACATACAGAATGACTCCTAAATTAAAGTAATAAAAATGGCAGACTTTTAGAATGTTAAAGCAGGAAAGGAGACCTTGGAAAAACTTACAAACTGTTCTTTGATTTTTACAGGAAAAGAAATTAAGGCTCAAAAAGGAGACAAAATTTGTCCAAGGTCACACAGCTTGCAAATGACAGAACTGGGACTCCCAATATGGCACTATTACACAAGTGAAAATGTTTTCATTAAAATAAGTATAGGCTTATGAGTTGACTTCATTTTGTCTAGCTGAATTGCTGCTGATGAAAAGAGAGAATGACAATCTCAGATGCTGAAATCTCTTTTTTTCAGGTATGGCAGCAACAATGAAAATGCAAGTTTCACTCAGGCAAGCTCTTCTGTCTAGGAGAAGTGTCCCTGAGCACACTATGAATTGTTTCCATATTTCAATTTATGACCTTCTCTCAGAGACAGCGAAATAAAAGAAACAATTAATGCCCATTATGATGATGTTTTGCATTATTTTTAATATTTATTGTAATTTTAGTATGCTATACACTATCTTAAAAACTTCAACAAGAAAATTCTGTTAAATAAATTTCCATTCTAAGTAAAACAAAGTTAATTTTAAAAGCAAAAGTCAATGAGGAATGTGTAACAAGTGTTGACTTTGCCAATGACTAGAGTCTTGTTTAGTTATTTTTCAGTTATGTCCAATTCTTCATGACCCCAGTTGAGGTTTTCTTGGCAAAGATACTAGAATAGTTTTCACATTTCTTCTCTAGCTCATTTTATAGATGAGGAAACTGGAGGTAAACAGTGCTAAATGACTTGCTCAGGGTCATACAGCTACTAGGGATCCAAGACTAGAATTGAATTCAGGAGAATAACGCTATGTGCTGTGCTTTGAGTTCTAAGGCTCCACCTAGCTGGCCATAATGGGAGCTAGTGGAGGGGTACTTATGATTGGATTTAAATAGTGGCAAGTAACAGCTAGATGATATGGATCAAAAACACTGAAGTAAACCTAGGATTTTTACCTAATAGCTTTGTTATTATAAAATCATTTAATCTGTGGGAACCTCCTTTTGGTATTTATAAAACAGAGTTACTCTGACTGACACAGAGAATTGTCATGAGGACAAAAATGAGAGTATTCTGGGAAGATGGCAGAATGGGCTAGCAAACTTCAAGCTCTCCTAATTTCCCCCACAAATAGAAGAAATTTGTGTTTCAGAGCAAACATAGACTGGTGAAAAAAAAACCAGTAAGACTGGGACAGAACAGGGGTTCTCCTTATACAACACCACAAGATCTGAATAAAGACCCCAGATTGGGATTAACTAGTTTGGAGTACAAACACCTCTGGGCTAGGTCCACAGAAATCTCAATTGAGGACCCCTCCTGCTAGGTGGGTGTGGCTGGAGTCTCAGCAGGAATCATAGGCACTTCACTTCCCCAACTGTTTGTCTAGTAGGTATCTGAGTCCAGGAAGACTGAAGGAATCTTAGCTGATTGGGAATGCTCAGCTGTGCAGCTGAGACTTGGCCCTGGGTGAGAAGGAACCAGCACCAAGTGAGTGCAGAAGCAGCAGGGTAGAGACTAAATATATGCAGGAGAGTGGAGCTCTTGGTTTGAGGTTCCTGGACAGAGGGGAGAGCTGAAAGGAAATTTGAGGTATCATCCCCTCTTCCTATGATTAGACATGCTTACAATAATACCTCTTACTAAAATAAATGAACCAGCAAAGAAAGAACATCACCACTGAAACATATTATGGGAATAGGGAAAACTGGGATTCATCTTCAGAGAACACTTTAGTTTAAAAAAAAAAAAAAAAAAAAAAAAAAAGCTTTTGCCCTCAAAGAGTAACTTGGATCCCTGCCCAGAGAGACTTTTTAGAAGAGGATAAAAATGAAAAGGAAGTGTTATGTCATGATAAAACCAACTTGGACCATGAGCTCTGAGTTTGAATCTTGATAAAGACTCAAAAAGATCTATGTGATTATAAATAAATCCCTTGAACTCTTTGAACCTCAATCCCTTCTGTGAAATGGCAATTATAAAACACATACTTCCCCACTCATAAGGTTGGTGTGAGGAAAAGTATTACATAATAAAAACTATAATTGTATTATAGAATTATATATTAATAAATGAGTACCTTTTTCTATACAAATATTAGAATGTTTAATAGAGTTCAATGAAATGCTCAGAAAAACATAGGCCAGACTAAGTAAAAAGCCCCAGTTTAAGGCAAAAAAGATAGAGAAAAATGGATAAGAGCTTAGGTGGAACATCTATCCAATCACTTTCCATGATATCTGGAAGCCTGATTGGGAAGAGTAAAAAGTGGGCTTGTGATCCTTAGGATGAGGGAATTCCAATCTTCATTTATTTGTTTATTCATTCATTCATGTATTTTTATATATATACATGTTATGTGTGTATATATTATAAACATAATAATATATTAATATGTAATGCATTATTATAATTATAATATATTATATATATTTTGTATGTCTATATTTCCATTATATATTTATATAATATATATTATATATTTTATGCATGTATATATGCATATATGTATCTATTTATTTGTATCATAAATTCCCTTTGACAGTTTGGTGAATTTTATGGATGCCTTCTCAGAATGATAGTTTTAAAAGCATATTTTTAAAAGTGCATGATACTAGAACAAATTATATTAAAAACACATATTTTTAATAAAAATGTCATGGATTCTAAGTTAAAAAAATCCTGTCCTAATTCAAGAAAATAATCAAACAATTGATTAATCTAGCTCCCCTGTGAAACATCCCATGATCACTCCAGCTTGAAAAGATTTCTTATGCTTCATTTGTCTTTCCTATAGACTTATTTTCTTGAAACTGCTATTACAGTTGTTAATGTATTTATATCTTATCCTTCCCCTGAATATGAAGCTTCTTGTATGCTAGAGATATTTTGCCTCATCTTTTTTCAGGTCTTAGAAAGTGGACTGTGCACAGTAGATATTTTGTGGGAGGAATGAAAGAAGGAAGGAAGGAAGGAAGGAAGGAAGGAAGGAAGGAAGGAAGGAAGGAAGGAAGGAAGGAAGGAAGGAAGGAAGGAAGGAAGGAAGGAAGGAAGGAAGGAAGGAAGGAAGGAAGGAAGGAAGGAAGGAAGGAAGGAAGGAAGGAAAGGATACAGTGAGCAAGGGAGGAAAAGAGGAAGAAGAAGGAGGAAAAGAGGAAGAAGAAGGAGGAAGAAAAAGTGAGGGAGAGAGGAAAAAAAGAAAGGAGGGAGGAATGAAAAAGCAAGAAAGGGAAGGGTGAAGGAAGGAAAAAAGAGAGAGAGAAGGAAGAGGAAAAAGAAAGAAGAAAGGAAAGGAGGAGGGAGGGAGGGAGAGTCAAAAAAAGAGATAGGAATAAACTTCACTTCTTTACCACCCAATTCCTGACTTACATATTCTAATCTTTCTTGGATTCCACCCAGATCCCCTTTATCATGTCTTTCTTTTCCAAATACTTTCTATCTGCCCTTACAAACTTTTAGGCTGCTCAATGCTTTCTAGCTTTTCCTAGATTACTTGCTTATGGTCATTTAATGTGTTCCCTCCTGGCTGCCTCAACAAATGCCAAATCATACTGTTTCTTCTGTGTATTTCATGAACTTTCTAAACTTAACTTCTCTCAAAGTTTTTACATTTCCAACTGCTCTATACAATAACATACCTCTAAGCATTTTGATCAAATGTACTCTCTGAAGCTCAACCCGTTTTGTTTAGTAAACTCATTTTTATTTCTAAATTCCACTTTATATTATTACCTCATCCTCTATTAGACAGGGGTTATCTAAAAATGGTACAGAAGATTTTTTTTTGGCAGGAAACCATTAGTGTATGTGTGTGTGTTTGTGTAATCCCCAAAGCATAGAACAGTATTTTTCACACAGCAACTGCTTATTGGATTTAATTAATGTATATAATTTGGTTTCCAATCAATTAACCAATCAGAAAGCATTTATTATGTATCTACTTTGTGCCAAGTGCTAGAGTTACACACATGCTTTCCTGTGCACACACAAATTGGTCAAGTCCCAGGGAAACCTGAAGTACTGATAAAATCACTCCCCGAGGAAAGCAGGAAAGGAGACTGATGGGGATCAGTTAAACCTTATAGTCCCCTGCTCCCTAGGTCTTCATTAACCCCACTTTACTGTATCCAATCAGAAGATAAGCTATGATATCAAATCCCCAAATTTAAACTCCCCCTATAAATCTGTCCTTGGCCTACATCATTTTTGCTGAAACTTTTTTTGGGTTTAGCCCTCTGGAATTCTGCCTCTTGGTGTTTTTCACTTCTCCCCTTTCCCTTGCCTCATGGTGCCTTTCTCCTGCTATAGCTAATTTAGTGTACCAAACTCCTCTATGGATTTAGATTTAGCCTGCTGGTCAATGTCCAGTACTTCCATCTCATGGAGTATTATCTTTCTCCTGATTAATTTTGAGTTCCACTGGAGAACTTGTCTCTTCCCTTGCTAATTGTTAAAAACCCCTTTCCTTGCTCACCGTATGCTCTCCCAAATCTACTTCATATTTACCATTTCTGGTGTCTATTTTACTTCTTTATTTTGTCTGCAACCATTTCTCATCAATAAAAATGCCTTTTGGCAAGGAAAAGGCCTTTGTGAATTCTTCACGTGTAAATTGTTAACAAATCGCATCATTTGGTGGCAAATTGTTTCCCTAATGCTCATCATAAAATAAACAAATAAA